>NW_024098217.1:17500-21745 GCF_016545835.1 Crotalus tigris | reverse complement strand
ATATTGAATTAAATTAAATGTCTGACCAATTTGATTTTTTGCTGGCTAGCAATGATTCAGCTGATATATCTGGATGGCTGCCAGTTAGAAAGAGCTCTTTTAAGGTCTCAGAATGTGAAACTCTTTTTGTTGGGGATTCTCAAAGAAACTCGCTCCACTGACCTAGAAATGCCCAGGATTAACAGGAGATTGGTGGTGGGAAGCCAGACTTGGTGGGACAAAAGAAAGAACTTATCTATGTGGACAATAATGCAAGCATGAAGGATAGTGTTATAAATCATGAGTTGGAAAGATGAATTTAGTCCAGCAATAAGATAGAGGACCTTGGATTAATTCTCCCCAAGTTCAACCCAAACTGGTTTCTCTGCAATGTGTTCCATGCCTTCAGGAACATGGAGAAAAGATTGACTCCCTATTCAATGTGACAAGCTGTTCTTCAGCACTGAAGGGGATTGTAGGGAGACTGAATCATTAAGGAGAATCAATGTGTCCTATTTAGAAAGGCTGTACATCAACAGAAGCTGGATAGGATTCACTATCTACCCCATCTTAAAGTCTTCCCCTTCCATGTTGCCCTGAGAAAAAAGACATTCAAGGAAACACTTACAGAGAATAGGAATCCCAATCACCAGGACGCTCGTGTGGGATTGATACAACTACAGAAATGGAGAGAGGCAGGTTTCCACCGATAATGAGTTCTCCAGGTCTGTAGTAGTCCTTTTGCTCTTGGAAAGGTCTCCTCCAGAAGCAGTTTGGCCTCAGGGCCATCTGGACGGCTGCAGGCAAGGCCCATAGCAACATTAAAAGCCAACACATTGTCCACAGAAAGAAAACAGGAGGGCAAAGTGGCAAGACAGTGCAAAGCATCCCCCCTCCCAACAGAAGGGCAGGCTCCAAAGAATGTTTACAAAAGCATGTATACTATAGGAAGAGAAGAAACACTTTTCTTTGGGGATCTGACACCTTCTTCCTAGAACAAGTGAATGGAGGATGATGTAGAGAATGTGATGCTCGGATGACTTCAGAGGGCTCAAGTGGGATTTGAAGTCTTCAAGATAAGCATTCGTCTCAGCTCCAGCTCTAAAGTGACCCAGTCATATTATCCAGAGCCTGCTAAGTAAACATGTTTTGACCAGACACAAACCTCTTTGTGCTAAGGGAGGTTTAATCTCTGGAAATCCACTGAGTTGAAGTAAGAATTACTAGTGTTTTGCAAATCCCAGGAGAGTGAAATGTTCACATCATCCCCATAATTCTGGAGTCCTTGGCAACAAACCACATTGTGACTCCATCTGTGAATTGGGCAACTGTGTTTGGAGAGTGATGCAGCTGTAGAATTGGAAGAGAATTTGGGAATCACCTAGTCCAATCCCCTTAATTTAGGATACACATGGGGCAAACTCTTTTAAATACTGAAATCTGTTTGGGATTAACTGTGTTTGCTTTCACCTCCCTGGGACTTCCTGGAACAACTCACCATGGCCTTTATTCCGGTGATGTTTCCTTAACTGGCTAATGTTGATGTGTTTCAGCTATGAAGTACCTATATGTTTTTGAATAATCATACCATTTCTTTTCTTCTTTTCTTTATATATAACATCAGAAAACATAGATAGATAGATAGATAGATAGATAGATAGATATTTGTTTTCTGAGGTTTTCGTGGGTGTTTGTATGTAGGTCTTTGGTTGTTCGGGTTTTCTCTCGCGTAAAATTGGAAGTGTCTTGGCGACGTTTCGACAAAGTCCCATTCGTCATCTTCAGGCTTGTGTTTTCAGCTTCATGCTTCGAGCAGCAATGAGCATTCGAGCATTGAGCAATGAGCTTTGAGCAGCAATGCAGCTGAAAACACCAGCCTGAAGATGACGAATGGGACTTCGTCGAAATGTCGCCAAGACACTTCCAATTTTACGCGGGAGAAAACCCGAACAACCAAAGACCTATATAGATAGATATAGATATAGATATAGATATAGATATAGATTCCATAGAAATAAGATTACAAACCTAATCCAAAAAGAAACCCCCACCAAAATCCAAGACAAAGAACAAGAAAACGGCAAAGCCCTCCTCCCATACATAAAAGGCACCACAGACAGAATCAGTAAGATCCTCCATAAACACAACATCAAAACAGCATTCTGCACAAACAGAAAAATATCCACCATCCTTATAAACCCCAAAGATAAAATTGAATTAGAAAATCAAGTAGTATACGAAATCCCATGCACCACTTGTCCCACCACATACATCGGACAAACCAACAGAAGAATAAGTGCACGCATTGAAGAACATAAGAACTCAGTCAAAAAAGAGGAACCAACATCTTCCCTGGTCCAACACCTTAAAGCCACAGGACATGAAATTGACTTTAGAAATACCAGAACAATTGTCAAAACTGAACACTTTAATAACAAAATAATCAGAGAAGCCATCAAGATAGAAAAACGCCCACACAGCATGAACAAACGAGATGATACCTCCCGCCTACCAGCCATTTGGAAACCTCTCTTATGACAAACGCCTTCCCTAACCCCACAAATCTTAAACCCCCTCTGCAACTCAGACTAACCTAGGCACAACCAAACAGAACACTCCCCCAGCCAATTCAGAGCACAGCCAAGCACCTAACCATTCAGAACCACCTCCACCCAATCAACACAGCCAAGCTCACCTCCAATCAAGTTCATACCCCACTGGCAGTTAAAAGAAGAAACAGCTAAAACCACACATGGCTGCTCAAAGCTAAACTAAAACACCCAGCCTGAAGATGACGATGTGAGCTTCGTCGAAACGTTTGCAAGAACCTTCCCTTTACGCGAGAACACCCTAAACAACCAAAACGACCTATATACAGATACCCGCGAAAACCTCAGAAAACAAATATCGAACCTCTACGGGGAAGAAATCCACCATCTGACCAGGACCTATGAAAAACTTGAAGTCCAAAGAGCTTCCATTTTATGTGACCTCGCATTCCTACGTAACTGCCGAGATCAAAATCTAATCCCCACATGTTTCCAACTGAAATTCCACTCCAACTCTGCAGCCACCAAACGGATCCTGAAAAGAACAGAATTGGCCCTAATCAGAACTGAACTTCACACAAAAAGATTCCTCCTAGACCGAATTAACAAAGATCTCCTCACACTCCACCTCAAACTCAGCAACAAGAAGCCACTCCCGCACTGGATTTGGGACAAATCCAAACACTGTCGCCGTCTGTATACCGAAACACAGACCTACTCCTCAAGACAGATACCACACCACACACTCCGAAGACTACAAGAACCCAGAAACAAAAACCCCTCCTCCCTCACAGCCACACATGAAACAAACAGTGCATAACATCTCAGATAGGATCCTCACCAAAGCCGAAACCAATGTCCTTTCCAAAGGATTCAACTTTGCAGTCGCTCCCAAACACATCCCCACTGCAACCATTATATGTGAAGTTGAAACCAGCCTGACCAAAATCAACCCCGATGACGCTAACAAAATCAGACTCACAATCACCAACATCCTCTGCACCAGCAAGCCACCCAAAAGCAACTTACCCAAAGAGGAACAGACAGCACTACGTAACCTGAAAGAAGACACCAGCATAATAATCCTACCAGCAGACAAGGGCAACGCCACGGTGGTTATGAACACAACTGACTACCAAACCAAATTAACCAACCTACTCCAAGACTCCACATACAAACCCCTAAATACAGATCCCACCACCTACCTTGAAAAAACCACCAGATCCAAAATAAAAGCCTCCCCCATTAGCGAAGAGATCCAGCAAAGAATCATTCCCAGAGAGAAATCATCCAGATGCCCTAAACTCTATGGTCTCCCCAAGATACACAAGGAAGGAACCCCACTCAGACCTATAGTCAGCTCCATAGGCTCACCTCTACAAAACCTAGCCAAATTTCTCTCCAAACAACTACAGCCCTATGCAGAATCCATTACCTCACACGTAAAAAACTCATTCCAGTTTATAGAGATCATAAAGAAACAAAACTTACAGCCCAGCAACCTACTCGTGAGCTTCGATGTCATATCCCTCTTCACCCAAGTGCCTATCAAAGAAGCCTTGACAGCTATCCAAAACAAATATAACCCCCCAAACACATCTTAGATCTGACCAACCACTGCCTATCCAACACATACTTCATCTATAACGGACAAAAATACAAACAAACAGAAGGAGCACCCATGGGATCACCCCTCTCACCTGTCATTGCCAACCTC
>NW_024098217.1:0-12500 GCF_016545835.1 Crotalus tigris | reverse complement strand
TGGATATATATATATATATATATATATATATATATATATATATATATATATATATATATATATATATATAAAAAAATTTGGATTGCTAGCAAAGAATTAACGGAGAACTGGAATAGCTATTTTGAACTCTTTAGCTCTTTTCAACTAGACATACCCTTCTGAGATTCGAACCTGGGCTGTCTGCATGTTAGGCAGATGTATTAACCTCTAGGCCACAAGCTCTGTCTCACTTTTGCCAGCTGTGTTAGGGAGGGAAGAAACAGGGGAGGAGTTATCTAGAATGCTGTATGTTACATCCTGTTGCCCAAATATGGGAGAGAGAAATCTTTTGCCTTGTATCAGCTCAAACTAGAGCCATCCACAGGCAGCAGTCACAACTGTGACATCATATACATTTCTAAAATTTGGATTGCTAGCAAAGAATTAAGGGAGAACTGGAATAGCTATTTCGAACTCTTTAGCTCTTTTCAACCAGACATACCCTTCTGAGATTCGAACCTGGGCTGTCTGCATGTTAGGCAGATGTATTAACCTCTAGGCCACGGGTTCTGTCTCACTTTTGCCAGCTGTGTTAGGGAGGGAAGAAACAGGGGAGGAGTTATCTAGTGAACATTTATCTCTCCTGGGATTTGCAAAACACTAGTAATTCTTACTTCAACTCAGTCGATTTCCAGAGATTAAACCTCCCTTAGCACAAAGAGGTTTGTGTCTGGTCAAAACATGTTTACTTAGCAGGCTCTGGATAATATGACTGGGTCACTTTAGAGCTGGAGCTGAGACGAACGCTTATCTTGAAGACTTCAAACCCCACTTGAGCCCTCTGAAGTCATCAGAGCATCACATTCTCTATATCATCCTCCATTCACTTGCTCTAGGAAGAAGGTGTCAGATCCCCAAAGAAAAGTGTTTCTTCTCTTCCTATAGTACACATGCTTTTGTAAACATTCTTTGGAGCCTGCCCTTCTGTTGGGAGAGGGGATGGTTTGCACTGTCTTGCCACTTTGCCCTCCTGTTTTCTTTCTGTGGACAATGTGTTGGCTTTTAATGTTGCTATGGGCCTTGCCTGCAGCCGTCCAGATGGTCCTGAGCCCAAACTGCTTCTGGAGGAGACCTTTCCAAGAGCAAAAGGACTACTACAGACCTGGAGAACTCATTATCGGTGGAAACCTGCCTCTCTCCATTTCTGTAGTTGTATCACTCCCATATGAGCCACCTGGTGATCGGGATTCCTATTCTCTGTAAGTGTTTCCTTGAATGTCTTTTTTCTCAGGGCAACATGGAAGGGGAAGACTTTAAGATGGGGTAGATAGTGAATCCTATCCAGCTTCTGTTGATGTACAGCCTTTCTAAATAGGACACATTGATTCTCCTTAATGATTCAGTCTCCCTACAATCCCCTTCAGTGCTGAAGAACAGCTTGTCACATTGAATAGGGAGTCAATCTTTTCTCCATGTTCCTGAAGGCATGGAACACATTGTAGAGAAACCAGTTTGGGTTGAACTTGGGGAAAAATAATCCAAGGATCCTCTATCTTATTGCTGAACTAAATTCATCTTTCCGACTCATTATTCTGGTGATTTATAACACTATCCTTCATGCTTGCATTATTGTCCACACAGATAAGTTCTTTCTTTTGTCCCACCAAGTCTGGCTTCCCACCACCAATCTCCTGTTAATCCTGGGCATTTCTAGATCAGTGGAGCGAGTTTCTTTGAGAATCCCCAACAAAAAGAGTTTCACATTCTGAGACATTAAAAGTGCTCTTTCTAACTGGGGGCCATCCAGATATATCAGCTGAATCATTGCTAGCCAGCAAAAAATCAAATTGGTCAGACATTTAATTTAATTCAATATCATTGCATTTATTGGATTTATAAAAGCACCTAGATCAAAATGGCCTATGATGACATAATAGGTGAAGGGTGCCTGATTGGGAAAAAAAAGTGCTTGAGAATGTAAAGCAGAAGTTGTCAGCCTGTGAAGATTCCAATTACTGGATATAATAAATTATAGAGTTTTATTAAGATAATGAGCCACATTTCCTTAACTGTATTGAAAAGTTCATTTTGGAAAAAATCAATAATGACTTCAACTGAGCTCATATTGTAAATTATAACTTTCATATCAACTCACATAAATGTCCTGCAAAGAGAGGGAGAAAAGGCTTTGTCATACCCTGTTGACAATAATAACAGAATCAACTGATTGACAGCAACCGTCTTTTCTGACAGCAGTAAAACTAATTAACTAATTTGTATTGATCTGTTTTCTGATCAGCTCTTAGAATGTTGGTAACGAAATGGCAGAATAAAAGCTCCACCTGGCTCCTGACTAATTTTTGTCCTCTAACATTTGCAACAAAGACCTGTTCACAAGAACTACCAACACATCCTGGCCTTGGCATTTGCGATCCAGGAGATCAACAAAGACCCCTGGCTTCTCCCCAACATCACCCTGGGCTTCCGCATCTATGAAGAGAACCAGTATGCAAGCATGACTCAAGATGTCAGCCTGTCTCTGCTCTCCAGCCGGGGAAAAGTGTTTCCTAACTATAAGTGTGACACACAGGACAATCTTCTTTCTGTCCTTGGGGGTCTCAACTCCAGAACCTCATACCAGATGGCAACCACCTTTGGCAATTTCAAGATTTCTCAGGTATGTGGATACTCAACCTGATAAAGGGGAGAATGGAGGTGTAATTATGTAAGCTCTGCCTTGTGTGGTTACTGCCAACAATTCCCAGAGCCAATTCTGTGTCCTGTAGAAAACATTTCAAGAAGGTGCAAGGTTGTGAGAACGAGGGTCTAGAATAGGATACCCTTCTAATTTAGATAGTCTGAGTTTAGTAACAAGAAATACAGGTACCATTTTCTTGCTTAATTTCTTCCTTTTCCTCTATCTCCACCCTCCCTTCAGCTAGGTTACCGCTTCTGTGACCCTGTTTTGAGGGATAAGAGCCGCTTCCCCACCTTCTACCAGATTGATCCCCAGTATCACTTCCAGAATGCAGCCATTGTCCAGCTCCTTCTCTATTTCCAATGGAACTGGATTGGGATCATTGTTCAGAAATCAGAGAGCAATGACCACTTCATCCAGATTTTTAAAACCACCCTTGCCCACAATGACATTTGCATACAATTTGTAAAACAGATCTTGCCCCAAATCTCAATTTTCAATGCAGTGCTAGGAAATCTAGTAGATGTGCTTTTCACAATTTTGAACAGTGATGCTCAGGTTGTGATTATCTCAGGGGATTCAAATGTTCTGCAAAGCCTTATAATATCCCTGTACATTTATGAAGAAGAGAATCACGCTACTTCTGGGAAGGTCTGGATCCTGACCACCCAATGGGAGTTTTCAGCGATTGGCTATCACTACGACTGGATGAAATTAAAATCCCTCCATGGTGCTTTGTCATTCACGGTCCACACAAACCCAGTGCCGGGGTTCAAGAATTATCTCTGGGCTCTGAATCCACGTGAACCCCATGGAGACATCTTTCTTCCTGAATGGTGGGAAGTTGTATTTGACTGTGAGGTTTTGAAGGCAGGTCTGGCCTCACCTGCTGGCCGAAGGGTTTGCACAGGGCAGGAGAACCTGGACACCCTCCCAGCCTCCGTCTTTGATGGAAAGATGACCGGTTTTAGCTACAGTGTCTACAATGCTGCCTATTCTGTGGCACATGCATTACATGCTGCGTATACTTTGGAATCAAAACAGGCAATGAAGAAGGGCAGAAAGAAGCCACATCTTCATCTCTCTGTGAAGCCCTGGCAGGTAACTCTTCAGATCTTCGCTTCTGGTCAAGGAAATATCTTTACACACTTTGAAGGTTCATACGCTTTTGCCTATTATCTCCACCATCCTGTCTTTTCCTTGATTAATATTTAAATCTTACATAAATCTTGATTTTTAATGCCATTTCTATTTTAGCAATCATAACTGGAAGAGGCAAAAAAGAGTCTTACACTATTTCCCCCTAATTATGCCAGTTTCTGGAGAGCTCACTGAGCTTTCCATTGAATTTCCATTGCTCCATTTTGATAGTTCAATCAACAATGTATAGCAAGTTAACCATGCAATCTTTAACTTGGCCAGATTCTCCATCATTTTTCTGAGCAGTTTATAAATTTGGATCGTAATACATATCTAGACTCTTACATATCTTGATACACATTGATATATATCTTGAGCAGGGGGTTGGATCAGAAGATCTCCAAGATCCCTCCCAACTCTGTTATTCTTCCATTATAACTTTTTGGATTGTCTTGAAGCTCACATATATCCTCCAAGCTTCCTGTAAGGACCCACCCCACTTTGCATCTTAAGAAGACAGAATTCTTGGAATATTTCTTCCAACAGGCATCCTTTATTAAGAGAAAATGGTTGAAGGCATTCTAGACAGGACCTGGGGCCCAAGCCCTACGGTTCAAGGTTTTAAGGGGTCCCCAGCAGCCCCACCCCATGCCACCATCTTTCCAGCGACAATCCCAGGCTGGTGGAAGGACACTTCAGAGGGGAGTAGATGAAAGCTGATGGCCCCATTGTTATGATTTAGTCCTTTTGATGGTATCCACATTCAATCCCTTTGAAGTTGTACTGAAGGAAGTGAGGGCCATAAAACCCCTTTGTTCACCCCCCCTTCCCCTTCATCGTATGACAGAATCCAGAGAGGGCAGAAATGGGGTTTTCCATGGTTGATAACTAGAGATGAAATATAATTGGATTCTGACATCCTGCCCCCTTAAAAATAAAATAGATCCACCTGAAAGAAAACGAAACAGGTATAAAAGTTAGTCAGGCTTGTTAGGATACTCTCTGTGAAACTTTTTTAATAGCTTCGGGGCTCTGATATGACGTTTATGGACCCACTCGTTTTGTGAGGCAGGGAGGTGTTTCCATGCAGGTAGGTTCTGAGTCACTCCATGATATCTCCTAGAGTCTAGGATTTCCTTTATTTCGAAGTGCTGTTCACCCTCCACCATTATTGGAGGTGGGGGGGATTTTTGGCTGTAACGATGACTAATGCTCTCTTTTCAGCAAGTTGCAATGAAAAATTGGGTGTATTTGCCTGAGATTTTTGGGTAATTCTAATTCTACTGTTACTGGGTTTATGATTCTTTTAATTGGAAAAGGCCCTATATATTTTGGTCCTAAATTTTTATAGGGTTGTAGGGACTTTAGGTATTTTGTAGATAAGTACACCATTTTTCCTATAATGAATGGTGTAGGCTCAACCCTCTTTTTATCGGCTTGTGCTTTGTATGCCTGCCTAGCTTCATCTAGTGCTTTTCTAACTATTGGCCAGGTGTTTTGTAATTGTTCCATCCATTCTTTCAGTGATGGGATCATTGGTTCGTTTGGAGTTAATTCTGGCATGGGGTTGAAACTTTGACCAGTGGCTATTTGAAAAGGAGTGTAACCTGTGCTGGAGTGGACTGCATTATTGTAGGCAACTTCTGTGAAAGGGAGTAAGTCCGTCCAATTTATTTGCTGAAAATTAATAAAGCATCTTAAATATTGCTCAAGTATTGAGTGACAGCGTTCTGTTTGTCCATTGCCTTGTGGATGATGGCTAGATGTCAGTCCCTGAGTGGTCCCTAAGAGGGATAAAAATTCCTTCCAAAATGCAGACATAAATTGCACTCCCCTATCAGAGATGATGCGCTGGGGTGCCCCATGCAATCTGTAAATGTGCTGGACGAAAAGATTTGCTAAGGCTATTGCGGTGGGAATCTTTTGGCAAGGGATAAAGTGCACCTGTTTGGAAAACAAGTCTGTGACCTTCCAGACAACAGTATTCCCATTGCTTTCTGGTAATTCCACTATAAAATCCATGGCTATTTCCCTCCAGGGGGCTGAGGGATTTTCCACTGTTTGTAAGGGTAATGTTTTTACAAATCCAAAATGCCCTGCTGATTTTGTGTCGTGGCAAAGCTGCATGAATGTGACTCTTTGGGTTGTTGGTATATATAACTTTTCCCCCACCCAAGGCAGCCCGTCTCTCATTGTGCACACATTTTTGTTTTTCTGGAACCATTCATCTGTTTCCAAACTTTTCCAGAATTCAATTCCAGTTTGGCTGCCCAGCTGTGGTTTTAATTTAGCTTGGGCTCTGATGGTTACTGGCGCTGCCAATTGTGATTCTACCATCATCGGTTTAGAATCGGTGGCTCATGTGCTGTTATATTGGGGCATGCGAGATCGTGCATCTGCCAGGAAGTTCTTTCTTCCTGGTAAATGTTTGAGCTTAAATTGGAACTGGTGAAAATGCTGGGACCAGCGGGCTTGTTTGGGATTGAGTTTCCTGGAAGTTTTTAGGGCTTCTAAATTTTTGTGATCAGTACACACCTGGAAGGGGATTTTGTTGCCTTCCAGGAATTGTCGCCACGTGAGTAATGCCCAACGTATCCCATAAGCCTCCTTCTCCCATACGGGCCAGCGCTGTTCTGTTTCCGTGAGTTTCTTGGATGTATATGCACAGGGTTGCAATACTGCATCATCATTTTCTTGTAATAGTACAGCCCCCACTGCCACATCACTTGCACCCGCCTGTATTACGAAGGGCTTATCCATGTCTGGGTGCCTCAGTACTGGTTCGGCAGAGAAAAGTCTCTTTAATCTCTCAAACACTGCTTGGCACTCCATTGTCCATGTTAGTGGCTGGCTAGGTTTTACTGAGGATGCTCCCTTCATTTTTAGTAAGTTCGTGAGGAGCAAGGCTATCTGGGCAAATGAGGGGATGAATTGGTGGTAAAAGTTTGCAAAGCCCAGGAAACTTTGTAGTTGCTTTCTTGTGCGGGGTGGTGCCCATTCTAATACTGTTCTGACCTTCTCTGGGTCCATTTCAATGCCCTGTGGGGATATACGATAACCTAGGTAGTCTATCCTTTCCTGGTGGAATTCGCATTTCGAGAATTTGGCATATAGGTGGGCGGCTCTCAGTTTCTTTAAAACCACTCTGACTAGGTTGCCTCTTTTGATTTGGTGAAGATAAGAATGTTGTCTAAGTAAACCAGGACCCCCTTAAATAGGTGCTCCCTTAGAACATCATTGATTAATTGCATAATTACTGCGGGGGGCCCTTGTAATCCAAATGGCAAGACTTTGAATTGGTAGCACCCCATAGGGCAGTTAAATGTGGTCTTCCATTCATCCCCTTCCTTAATTCTCACGTGATAGTAAGCTTCCCTTAGGTCTAGTCTAGAAAAAAAATTCCCTTTCGAGAGGTGTGACAACATGTCCTTCATGAGGGGCAGAGAGTATAGGTTGCTTTCACTGATTGTATTCAGGGCCCTATAATCCATGCATAAGCGTAAAGAGCCACCCTTCTTCTCTCTAAAGAGGACTGGGGCAGCCACTTTAGGCTTGGCTGGCTCAATGAACCCCCTTTCTAGGTTTTTCTTTATGAATCTTTCCATTTCCTCCTTCTCCTTTGGGCTCATGTAGTATAATCTGGGCTTCGGGAGTTTTGCCCCAGGCTTGAATTCAATGGCACAGTCTGTGGGTCGGTGGGGGGGGGAGCTCATCCGTCCTCTCCTCACTGAAAACCTCAGCAAGGTCTCTGTATTCCTCTGGTATTTCTGGTAGTCCCTTTTCCTCTCCCATGGATGCTTTTCCTGTTCTTGATTCTGGTAGCCCCCCTTGGGATTTTAAGTCCATAGGGTCCCCCTTCAGGAATTTGATTTCTGCCATTCTCCAATTCACCCAGGGGTTCCATTTTTTTAACCATTCCATCCCTAGGATCATTGGGCACTCCATGCCTGGGGTCACCACAAACGTTATGTCCTCCTCATGTTTGCCCAGGGAGAGGTGTATTGGTAAAGTGGCTAGGGTAGCTGGCACCCCCCCCCCCCGCTATGGACCCATCTAACTGGCCAAATGAGATTGGTTGTTCCAGTCTCCTCGACGGAATGCCCAGATTCCCCACTAGCGTCAGGCTAATGAGGCAGCGGGTGCAGCCAGAGTCTATTAAGGCTTTCACCTTCACGGCTTCGGGCATGGGGGGAATTAATATAGTCACTGTCTTGAGGATGGGTGTGATGTGTCCACTTACCAGGGGTTCACCCTCCGAGCTGTCTTCTGAGGCATCCACCTGCCCTGCGATGTAGGCTGGAGTTCTTTCCCCCTGATGAGCAGAGGTGGGGGATTCCACAGCCTCCATCATTCTCATGGCAGGTTCTTTTGGCTTAACCGGAGACTTTCCGGATTTGCTGGCCAGTGATCTGTCTGGGTTGTGCTGGGGGGCTTTTAAGCAGCATTCTACAGCCCAATGCCCTTCTCTCCCGCACTTGAAACACCCCATTTGCTTCTTGGCTGTAGCCGATGGTTTCACTGGTTTATGTGTCAACTCAGATGGGGAGTGGCTCCATTGTTTTCCTCGGCGGTGCCTCTTCAATATGTCGATCTCTGCTTCCTCTACCAAGACATACCATTTCTCAAGTTGGTGTGGGTCCCCTCGGGGCAGGCAAGCATCATATAGGTCATAATTTAGTCCGTCTTTGAAATGGCTAAGGAGGATGTCTTCCGGCCAGTTCAGTTTGCTGGCAATGGCCCGGAATTCTTGTGTATATTCGGCTACCGGGCATTTGCCTTGCTTCATTGTTTTTATCCTTTCTCAGGCTTTGCGATCAGCCAGGGGGGTCCTCAAATCGCCTTCTCAGAGAGGACACTGTTGTAAAGGTTGGATAGATGGATGGGTGTTACATTCCATTCCCAGATCCATGGCCTTGGGATATCTCGGGACCAAGCCGCATCCTTATTGTATTTCTTTGGGTTATCCCATATCTGTTTCCAGAACTGCACTGTTTCTTCCTTGTCAGGTACTGACTGATTCCTTGCAGTTTCTCCATTGATGGATTGGGAGAAACGTTTCTGATTGGATTGAAATTGGAGGTTCTGCCTACAGTTTGCAATTCGAGCTTCATATCTACTGATTTTCCTGGCTATAGCTGTTATTTGTTGCTTTATTATTTCCAGTGCTTCCTTGATCTTCCTTGTTTCTAAGTGGTATTTCTTGATTAGGTATTCTTTGGTCTTCTTGTTCTTCAGCTTCTTTTCTTTCATCTGTTCTAGCTTGCTTGCATGTGATCTTAACTTGCTGATCTTATTTTCTAGTCTAACCTTCCATTTTTCTGGTGCACTGTTTGTTTGTTTTTCTTTTTGTTGATTTTGCATCCCAGGTATTCTGTTACAACTGCAGCTGTGCTGTACATTAGTTGGTTTGTTTCTTGCAGTGAATTGGTGCTTATACTTGATATTGCAGTATTTGCATCTTTTAATGCTTGTGCTAGCTGTTTCTTTGGAACAAGCTTCAATGCAGGTAGCCTTATTCTGTTGTTTTTGTGCTGTTCTAGATGCTCAGTTATTCTTTGTTTCAATTCTTTTATTTCTTTAGTTAGAGGGTTTTGTTCTTCCTGAGGAAGAGGTGCCTGGTTTCCAAATGAGAACAGTTGTATATCTCTGCTGGATTCCTTCACTGCCAACTCCCCCTGGTTTGCCTCTACATTCTGAATTACTTCTTGTAAGGCTTTGATTTCTTTGCCCTGGGTAAACCTTTGCAGTTCGTCCAATTCTGTTTCTGTGAATACTTTATTTCGTGTTATAAATCGGCGTTGATCTCTAGTCTCTGTTCTGTTATTTCTGATTCTGGATGTTGTTCTTTCCAGAACTGGTGCATTCGTTTTAGATATCCTCTTCTTGTTGGACTTGATCTGTAGTAACAGATCATTATTTCTTTGTTTTCATCACTGTGTATCTGCGACGGGTAAACACCTTTTCTTCCAGTAGTTCTGCAGCTGCTGGCCCTGGTTGCTCAGCCAACAGTCCTGAGTCCTGTAACCCATTTTTCACCAGATATCCAGGAACTCCTATATCTAGCGTGGACCTTGTTAACCCAGGCGACATCCGAGCCAGTATGGCATTCTGAAATTTACACCATATTTTTTATGGGAGAGACACTCTTCGTCTGACTCCTCTGATGAGACCTGTCCAGTGTGGTTGAACCTCTGGCATAGCTCTCATCTTCCTCAGAGTACACAAACCCCACAACCATGTCAAGGTAGTGTCTCACTGGGGGATTATTATTATTATTATTATTATTATTATTATTATGGATCATCGCACAGTCAGCCAGATGTTCAGACTGGATTTGGCATTTTGTCTACCTATCGAGTCCTTACCCAGGGCCTGGGATAGGCAGATGTGGATGTTTGATGGTAGTACAGGTATCGTCGCAGGATGGAAGCAGTTCCTAATAAGGCCGCCTTGCAATTGACTAATAGCAAATTTGTCAATGCCAATGGTGTTCAAGTGGTGCTCCAGTTGTTTTGGGATTGTACCTAAGGAGCCTATTACTATTGGTACTACCCTTGCTTGCTTTTGCCACAGTCTTTCTATTTCTATTTGTAGGTCTTTGTATTTTGTTATCTTCTCCAGTTCTTCTCTTCTATTCTGCTATCTCCAGGCACTGCCACGTCCACTATCCAGACTTTTTTGTCTTTCTTATCGACAATTGTTAAGTCTGGGGTGTTATGTTGCAGGTGCTTGTCTGTTTGAATTCTGAAGTCCCAGAGCAGGTTAATTTTATCATTTTCTATGACTTTCTCTATTTTATGATCCCACCAGATTTTGCTTACAGGCAAATGATATTTTTTGCAGATCTTCCAAGGCACCATTGTTGCTACTTTGTCATGCCGCTGCTTGTAATCAGTCTGTGCAATCTTCTTGCAACAGCTTACCAAGTGGTCCACTGTTTCTTCAGCTTCTTTGCATAGGCGGCACTTACTGTCTGTTGCTGTCTTCTCAATTTTGAGTTTGTATGCATTTGTCCTTAAGTCTTGGTCTTGTGCAGCCAGAATTAGTCCCTCAGGTCTCTTTCTTCATGTTTCTGCTCTTAGCCATTGCCAGGTTTTTTATTATTATCTGCTCTCCCAGCTATTTTTTCATTTTGGCCATGTATTGCTTTGTCTCCCGATGCCTCTATTCTGTTCTTCATTTTGGTCTTTCTTGAAGGCCATTTGGTCTCTCCAGTATTGTAAGTCCCCCCCCCCCCCCCCAATTCTGATATACTAATTTCTTGCATCTTCCATCATTGTTCTTCAGATATTTTCTTCCAAAGCCTATTTTTCTCTTCAACCATCTGATTACTTGTATCATTCCTCACCCACCTATTTGCCTGGTAGATAAAGTATATCAATGTCACTGCGGGGATGAAGGGTGTGATTCATTGTCATTATTTTTCTGGTCTGCCTATCCATTGCTTTTAGTTCTGCTTGCGTCCAGTCCACTATTCCAGCTGTGTACCTAATGACTGGGATTGCCCAGGTGTTGATTGCCTTTATGGTATTTCCTCCATTGAGTTTGGATTTTAAGATCTTCTTCACTCTCTTGATGTATTCAACTCTAATCTTTTTCTTGACTTCAGTGTGCTTGATGTTGTCAGCTTGAAGGATACCCAAGTAGTTGTAGTACTCTTCCTCATCCAGACTCTTAATGCTATTTTCGTGGGGCATCTTGATTCCTTCAGTTTTCACTATTTTTCCTTGTTTGATAGTAAGTGTGGCACATTTGTCCAAGCCAAACTCCATTACAATATCTTGGTTATATATACAGACAGTGTTGAGCAGCGATTCTATTTCAGATGATGTTTTTCCATACAGCTTCAGATCATCCATGTAAAGGAGGTGGGATAGTCTGGCAGATGTTTTTGATGTTTGATAGCCATGTCCTGAGTTATTCAGTATTGTTGACAGAAGAAACAGTGCAATAACAAATAGTAGTGATAATAATAAATCTCCTTGAAATATTTCTTTCTTGATATTAACCTCTCCAAGTCTCTCACTATTGACATGCAACTGTGTCTTCCATTGTGCCATTGATCTGCACCAATTTTTGATGTTTCTACTGACTCACTGTTATTTCTAGGCAATTGATTGAGCAATCATGTGGCAGAGAGTCAAATGCTTTTTGTAGTCAATTCCATGCAAAATTCAGTTGGTATCATTCTCTATGCAGTTTCCAAGATCATTTTGCTCTTAGGCGTTGATCTTTTGTTCCTATCGCTATTGGGGCGGTTTCCTTTCTGCTCAGGTGGAAAGAGATTGTTTTTCAACAGATGCTTTGTTACGATCAGCTACCACACCAGTTAGTAATTTCAAAGTTGTTGGTAAGCAGGTAATAGGCCTGTAGGTGCCTGGTGTTGCCTCTTTTGCTGGATTTTTCATTATTAGGTAGGTTTTCCCAGTTGTTAGCCACTTTCAATTTCTCCTCCTTGTAGTATATTGTTGAACTGCTTGGCAATGAGTGGGTGTATAACAGTTAGATGTTTCAACCAAAACCCATGCAGTTCATCTTCACCTGGTGCTGACCAATTTTTGATTTTCTGTGCTCTTTTTTCTACCATTTTTGTTGTTATTACTAGTTCTTTCATTTCAACTTCTGTTTTATTTGCATCCACCTATTTTAACCAAGCCACATCCTTGTTGTATTTCTTTGGGTT